>NW_027205729.1:0-12957 GCF_024711535.1 Dipodomys merriami | reverse complement strand
AAACTTTGAAAAGTAATTTGTATTAGATCCTGGAGTTGACTTGAAGAATTCTCCTACATCTTTTGACACCCAGTTAGGTCTCTTGAGAAAGAGAAAACATTTTTAGTGCATGTTTGATTATGGCCATCTCTTTTCTTAGAAGGTAGAAGATAACACCATGCCAATTCGACGGGCTGTGAATTCTACCCGGGAGACTCCACCCAAAAGCAAACCTGTTGAAGGAGAGGAAGAAAAGCCAGGTAGTGTAAAGCAGGCACAACTAAAGAAGGCAAAATATTTATTCTTTTATTTGAAGTATTCCATCAATCTTTGAATTTCATTGCAGTTTTTCCTCAGTGCTGAGTGTTATGGGGGAACTTTTAAAGAAAGAAGCTGTAAGATTGCATTTTCTCTCTTACTCGTTCTTGGAAGGTGAAGTATAACGTTCTTAGTATTGAAAATGAGCATCTTTGTCTGAAGTCATTGAGTTAGAAATTAGCTGGGCGCCAGTGGCTCATACCTGTAATCCTAGCTACTCAGGAGGCTGAGATCTGAGAATCAGGGTTCAAAGCCAGCCCGGTCAGGAAAGTCCATGAAACTTATCTCCAATAAATCACCAGAAAACCAGAAGTGGCACTGGGGCTCAAGTGGTAGAGTGCATGCCTTCAGCTGAAGAGCTGAGGGACAGCACCCAGGCCCAGAGTTCAAGCCCCACGACCAACACAAAACAAAAAAGAATAAAACAGGTGTGGAGAGAAAATTTAGTGGACAGTACACACATATACATCCCTCCCCCCCCCACCTCACCTCAAGAAAGAGAAGAAAATTATTCAAAGTCATTTGTTGTTCGTTTTATTTCTGTGCTAGTCCTGAGGCTTAAACTCAATGCCTGGGTACTCTCTGTGATGTTTTGTTCTCAAGACTAGAGTTCTGCCACTTGAGCCACAATGTCCAGCTGCTGTTCATTTTAGAATTCACCTGTTAAGCAAAACACTGACCTTTTCTTGACTAGGAGAGTGCTTCTAATATATCTACTTGATACAGTTCTCACCTGATTGTTTAGAACCAGATGTCAGTTCAGAGGAATCTGTCTCCACTGTAGAAGAACCAGAGAATGAAACTCCACCTGCTACATCTAGCGAGACAGAACAGCCCAAGGGGGAGCCTGAGAAGGAAGAAAAGGAAGAAAACAAGTCTTCTGAGGAAACCAAAAAGGAGTAAGGAGTTGTGCCTTCTTGGTATTTATAGATAAGACTGTAAAAGTACAGTAGATCAGACTATATCACAGTATTGCTATATGCTAGGTACGTGCTGTTTGGATAAACTTTTCAGAATTATCAGTTGAAATGGTTTTATGTAGTTACATGGCACTTAGAATTTGTAGTGGTTAGCAGAGCCGTGCTTTCAGTAATTAATTATCCTTTCCTATCTGCCTTGGAGTATGTGTTTGTGTATAGAATCCATTGTGCAAATGTTGAATATTTTAAGCATTGTCAAAGACTTAGAAATGAGGGGCTGAGAAGGTAGCTTAGTAGTAAAGTGCTTGCCTTGCATGCATGAGCTCCTGGGTTTGATTTCTCAGCACCACATAAGCAGAAAAAGCCAGAAATGGCACTGTGGTAGCGCGCTTGCCTTGAGTGGAAAAAGCTCAGGGAGCTGCACACTGGTGACTCATGTCTGTGATCCTGGCTATTCAGGAGGCTGAGATCTGAGGATCGTGGTTCAGAAACTTAGGAATGAAAGACAACTATTAAAATCTGATGTAAAAGACATGTCATTTTATCCCTGTCTCTGTGCTAGGAATGACTTATTTTTGTTGTGCTTATGTAGAAGCATCACAACAAGCCATTATTAAGAGTGACTTGTAAACCTCTGTGTACTCAATCAAGTTTTCAATTGAAGTTGGTTCAGAGCAACTAAAGGCAAAATTTACAGTCAGTCATATGTATCTATAAGAAGTGATCCAATCTGTTTGAATTTTTTATTTATTTCGCATGATAGCTTATAGTGTTTGGTGTGTTACTTTCACATTTGTTCATGAAAGTTAGAAATTGCTTTTTAAATAAAACAGGAATAGCTGTAGCTTGTACATGTAATCCTCAGGGAACCCTATATTGTGTTTCATAGGCAGAAGTAAGGTCTGGGATTTTTTAGCAGCTATGCTATGTTTTAAAGTGTTATGGTACACATATTAGATTTACTGTTAGATCTGTGATTACTTGGAATAAAGTAATGGTCTTATAAATTGTTTGAATATGCATGATCTCATAGTAGTAGTTAGTATTACAATAATTTTACACCTGCAGTGACTGAGACATCATTACTTGCTAATGTGAATGAATCAGATAGCTAGTACTAGGTGTTACAGCTAAAATACAAACCTTGAATTCTGTCTACCATAGATTGCTTGCAATACTCAATACAGTGTACATGCTTTGTAAAAAGTTGCTGTACTGTATGGTTCAGTGAATAACGGCAAAAGAACTCTGTACTTGTTCAATATAGATGCATTTTTTTCCCCAAATATTTATAATTTCTCATTTTAGAATCCCCAAATTTGAAACATGTGGGCATAGAACATAGACTGTACCTTTTTCTTGAGTTTCATCTTGTTTAATAAAAGTTATTTGTTTTAAAGTGAGAAAGATCAGCCCAAAGAAAAGGAGAAGAAAGTGAAAAAAACAATACCTTCCTGGGCCACCCTTTCTGCCAGCCAGTTAGCCAGGGCCCAGAAACAAACCCCAATGGCTTCTTCTCCACGTCCGAAGATGGATGCAATCCTAACTGAGGCTATTAAGGCAAGTTTTCATTTGAAAGGGGTCATCTTAGATTAGTCCTATTCATTTAAAAATGGTATATTTTGTTCAGACATCAGCAGAGCAAATCTTGCTTTGCTTCCTAAAGGAGACTTAAATAGATGAAAACCACAAGAGATGCATGTTTTTCTAATATAATTACATTTGATGAACAGTGTTGTTTTTTTTTCAGAAATCATTTACTATTAATTATTTTCAATTTATCTTTAGAAAATTTTTAAAATTACTTTAAACTAGCTTTACAAATATTACAGTATATTCTAATCAACAGAAAAATTTTAACTCTTTGTTGATTAAGTATAGTTTTTGAAGGCTAAAAATTTTAATTCTTTCAACAAATACTTATGGACCACTTTTCTCTCAGTCAACCAGAGACTTAAAGCAAGGTCTTTCCTCTTACAAAATCTAATTGTTACTAGAGAACAAAATAACATTAAGTATATTTGTTTAAAAGTAATATCTTCAGTGCCATTTGTACTGAGCCTCTTGATATTTATAAACCTTACTGTTCATACCTAAACTAAGAAACTCTCTTCTAAGTGCACTATTTTGCTCATCCTGTCTGTTCCAAAATAATAAATTTACCTTCCTTATATGGCTTTATGACTTGGCTACAATCCATTGGCTTTCATTAGCTTATGTTGTCATACATGTTAGTTTTTTTAAAAAAAATTTTAAGGCTTGGGGCTGGGAAGTTGGCTCAGTGATAGAATGCTTGCCTCGCATGCTTGAGGCCCTGGGTTCGATTCCTCTGCACCGCATAAGCAGAAAAAAGCCGGAAGTGGCACTGTGGCTCAAGTGCTAGCCTTAAGCTGAAGAGCTGAGGGACAACGCCCAGGCCCAGAGTTCAGGCCCCACAACCGTCCCTCCCCCCCCCAAAAAAAAATTAAGGCTACCTTCAAATCTGTTACCACCTTTATTATTTAATACGCATCTTAGTACCCCCTCCCCTATCTTCCTCCAGACAAGCATTCTACCACAGAACTCATTCCCAGCCCAAATCTTTCCATTTAATTTGTGTTATTTCACATGATCAATTGATAAGAGGAATAGATCCTTCATTTTGGGACCCTTCTGAGTCAGGATTGGGGACAGATATTCAAATAATTTTAACCAAGAGTGGTATGCATAGGAAGGAGCAGCCTGGTTGTAATTTCAGATTCAAGAAGAGAGCACTTTCACATGAACTGTCAGAGATTTCCTTCAGACCTCTTCATTCCTTCAAGGCTCATAGGCTCTCACTTAATTAAGAAAACTTTTCTTCCTGTAGTAGCTTTCTTGAGATCTTAAGATCTCTGTTCTTTGTGTAGCCTCTCAAGGATTATACTTCATGTCCACTCAGCCTTGGTTTGAAGGAACATGGTTATGGTGAACATAAAGAAGGATCTAAAATTTTAAAATAGTGAAACAAACGTGCCTATGCAGAATAAGATTTTTGTGCATCTATGTATGTATACACATAATTGTATGTACCTATGTATATATTCCATAAGTATTATAAATGATTATTTTAGAGCACTGATAGTATTTTATATGTCAAACAGGAGTCCTCATACCTACTCCCATGTCTGTCAGTTTGGTGGAACAAAAGATTGATTATTTTAGCTTTACAGAGTTCTTTTTTGCTTAATTTTCTTGGCTTTGTGTTTTCTTACAGAATCAGGAATAAATAATAGATTATTAATAGTTCAAAGATAATTAGTGAATTTAGTGACCTATATTAACATGATTTATATAGTACTATCTTTTCTGGTCCATCTACTCTGAAGGCTTAAAATTAATATTCTTCATTATTGTAAATATGCATAAAATAGCATTCAACTAAGTTTATTAAATGAGAACAGGTAACTGCTAAGTTTAGTTTGCAGATGATTCATAACAGGATTAATGGATAACCATGAAATAACTAACAGGTGCTACTTTTCTGTGCTTCAAATTTTAAAGCATGTAAGAACAAACATTTGCTGCTTTTAGACATAATGAGATACTTAATTCTTCTGTGGACATTAGTAGATAAGATGGAAATGGAAAAATTGCATTAAATTCCAATAGAACACCTCAATTTTTACTCAAAACCTCCCCTTAAAATTTTACCAACTGAGCTGGGTACTGGTGGCTCACGCATGTAATCCTAGTTTCTCAGAAGGCTGAGATCTGAGGGTCATTATTTAAAACCAACCTGGGAAGGAAAGTCCAAGAGACTCTTATATCCAATTACCCATCAGAAAAGTGGGACTGTGGCTCAAAGTGGTATCACTACCCTTGAGCAAAAACTAGCTCAGGGACAACACCCAGGCCCTGAGTTCAAGCCCCACAACCAATTTAAAAAAAAAAATTAGCCGGACATCAGTGGCTCACATCTGTAATCCTTGCTACTCAGGAGGCTGAGATCTGAGGATCATGGTTCAAAGCCAGCCCGGGCAGAAAAGCCCATGAGACTCTTATCTCCAACAAACCACTCAGAAAACCAGAAGTGGCGCTGTAACTCCAGTGGTAGAGTGCTTGCCTTGAGCTGAAGATTGAGGGTTAGCACCTAGGCGGAATTCAAGTACCACAACTAACAACAACAGCAACAACAAAAATTATACCAACTGCTGCAGTGTGGCTCATGGTAAAACACCTGCTTAGCAAGGGTGAGGTCCTGAGTTTAAAGCCTTGTACTGCCCCCCCCCCCCCAAGGTTTTACCAACTGTGCCATCTGTAAACCCAGCTTTATTCTTTTTGTTCAGACTATGTTTTCTGCTAACACTTATGGGAAACCTGCAGAAGAATTGTTACAGTGTGCCAAAATTCTCTCTTCATTAAATAGGCTAGACAGATAATCTTGTAAATGATAGAATGCTCTGTGCTACCCTCATTTTGATGCTAAAGATCTATCTTTTAAGTTAGGTGCTATGATTGATACCTCTAATCCTAGGATTACAGGTGGCTGATATCTTAGGAGCAAGGTTTTGAGCCAGCCCAGGCAGAAAAGTTCTTTTTTTTTTTTTTTTTGATCATGGGGCTTGAACTCAGGGTCTGGGTGTTGTCCTTGAATTTTTTTGCTCAAAGCTAGCACTCTACCATTTTGAGCTGCAGCTCCACTTCCAGTTTTCAGATCGTTAACTGTCAAGTGTCTCATCGACTTTCCTGCCAGAGCTGATTTTGAATCATAATCCTCAGATCTCAGCCTTCTCAGTAGCTAGATTTATAGGTGTGAGCCAGCCACCAGCACCCAGCACTAGGAGATTCCTATCTCCAACTAACCAGACAAGCAAAACTAGAGGTATGGCTTAAGTGGTAGAGTGTCGGGCATGAGCAATAAAGCCAAGGGATAGCATAAAGCCCCAAGTTCAGGCCCAGTTACACACACACACACACACACACACTCTCTCTCTCTCTCTCTCTCTCTCTCTCTCTCTCTCTCTCTCTTCTCTCTCTCTCTCTCTCTCTCTCTCTCTCTCTCTTTCTCTCTCTCTCTCTCTCTCTCTCTCTCTCTCTCTCTCTCTCTCTCTCTCTCTCATTGTAGAAATAGTTCATAATTATATACTTCTTCAAAGCCAACGTGAACTTAGGTGGACTGAAATACTGTTCATTCTTCCTTAACCATGTTAATCTGTTATCATCTCCAAAATAACATAGAGTATGTGTCAAGTTCTCTAATAGAAAATAAGTAATATATATGGCTTGATAAATCTGTTTTCTAGGCATGCTTCCAGAAGAGTGGTGCATCAGTGGTTGCTATTCGAAAATATATCATCCATAAATATCCTTCTCTGGAACTAGAGAGAAGAGGCTATCTCCTTAAGCAAGCACTAAAAAGAGAATTAAATAGAGGAGTCATCAAACAGGTACCACACAGCTTTTAGAAATAAGGTTATTTCATATAGCACCTATGCTTGGTCCATTTTTAGTAATATTAGGCTCTGTATGTATTTTGTTGTTGTTTTTGTTGTTACCAACAAAGGTACATGGTATCACAGTACTCCAGATAATAGCCAGATTTCAAAAATACTGGTGTCAGTTGTATTTATAATTCATGTATCTTCTAAGGAGCTGAAGCAATAAGATAGTGTTGATTTTTTTACTCCAGCTTATTGTACTCTTACTTGGATTTGCTACAGGGCCTACTCAGGCTTGAAATTGTGTAGCATTGAAAATGAGTAGTAGTGTTAAGACAATCCTATTACTGTAATAGCCAGAAAGAATAATTGCTTTTGTCTTAGGTTTATAAATATTAAAACTTAACTTACACAACTAGATTTGTTATTTCTCAGCCTTGTAAATAGTTTCATCCTGATAAGGAGCATCAAAGAAACCTGAATGCATTGACACCCTAGAACCAATATTGAGCTTGGCATAATCTGTGTTACCTTACACAGTTCGTAGTTCAGTCAGAATCAGAGAATTCTAGGGCAGGGGTATAGCACAGTGGTAAAAATCTTGGTCTACCCTTTCTGCAACCAGTTACCACTGTAGCCAGGACTCTGGCCCTAATTAGTGTAGAATTTTATGCCATTCAGGCATTTAAACTGCTTATATGGAATGTATGGCTCAAGTAGTAGAGTGCCTAGCCGAGGACAAGGCCCTGAGTTCAACATCCCAGTATCACCAAAAATAAGAAAAATTCTGTTAAGGAACTTTAGTAAATACTTAATTTCAAAAGTAAATATTGAGCCTCTCTTATATCAGGTACTATGAGAGATTCAGCAGTGAATAAACCATATCCCCTTCTGTCTTTTGGTTAAGGATTTTCTAAATGTAAAGATGATATTTAAATAGTCTTGCCAGACGCTGGTGGCTCATGCCTGTTGTAAGCTACTCAGGAGGCTGAGATCTGAGAATTGTGGTTCAAAGCCAGCCTGGGCAGGAAAGTCCATGAAACTCTTATCTCCATTTAACCACCTGAAAACTGGAAGTGGTGCTATGGCTCAAGTGTAGAGCATTTGCCTTGGGTTGAAGAACTCAGGGGAAATTGCTTAGACCCCAGAGTTCAAGCCCCATGACTTAGTCTTTAAAATTATCATTCATTAATAGGTCTTACCTAGCCAATATGAAAACCAAAGATGACATACCCCTCCCATGTCCTAAGTGCATATCAGCACAGCCTCTAGGCTACATTTCTGCTTTGCCTCCATAGACTTGCCCTTGTTTCCATGCTTAAACAATTAATGTGCTAAAAGTATTTCATCTTGATTATTAATTGGTAACATTTATCCAAGTAAAACTGGTGTTTATGAATCAACTTTTAAAGTTCTAAGAAAGTGTTTTCACCTTGCCCGTGTAATTGTAACCCCTCTGTATGGTATTTTCACAATTAAAAAAAAAAAAGAAAGTGTTTTCATATGTGGAAATACATGGTACAACATGCCATTATGTGTGGTGTCTAAAAAATTATTATATAACTTTAGCATAAGAAATAAACTATAATTAGAAAACTAAGTGATGGCCTGAGACTACATAGGGTCTAAACTTGCCAAGGAGTTGTCTCTTCGTGAGACTTTTGTCCCATCACTTCTGCAGGACATTTTTTGTGATTTTATTTTTTTGTAGGTTTTTGTTTTCTTTTAGACTCAACCTAGTATCACGGTGGCATTCATCCCCAATTCTGAATTTGTAGAAATGAAAACTTAAAAGGGTTAACCAAATTGTTTAGTATTGAGTAATTAGATGGTATCATGGCTAGGATCACACCCTGTCTTTGGTTCCTATTCTTTTTTTCTCTGAAGACTTAAACAGCTCTTGTGTGATATTGTATAATTCCCTTAGTCTTAGCAGAAAACTATAAGCATGAATACTGGAATGATTTAAATAAAACTTAATTCACTTTAGGTAAAAGGAAAAGGTGCATCTGGAAGTTTTGTTGTGGTCCAGAAATCAAGAAAAACACCTCAGAAGTCTAGAAACAGAAAGGTAAGAAGTCTCTACTAAAGTTTGAGCACCAAAATACTATTACTACTATTGAGTGGCTTCTGAGTGCCTAGCACAATGCAAAGTGTAGCCTTTCTTTCAAGTTTACAGAGCTAATGAAGAGAATAGCTAGTGTGCAAGCCCAGTATTCTAACCCAGTTAATCCAGTTAAGTGCCTGGTGTTGAATTTATAAGCAGCTATATAAATTATACTTTTTCATGAAATATCTTTTAAAATTGAGGAGATATATGAAGAACAGTTATTTTTGTATGTGTGTATGTGTGGTTGTGGGGCTTGAACTCTGGGTCTGGGCACTGTCCCTCAGCTCTTCACCTTGAGGCTAACACTTGAGCCACAGAGCCACTTCTGGTTTTCTGGGGTTTATTGGAGATAAGAGTCTCACGGACTTTCGTGCTTGGCCTGGCTTTGAACCTCAATCCTCAGATCTCTGCCTCCTGAGTAGTTAGGATTACAGGCATGAGCCCCTGGCACTCAGCTTGAAGAACAATTCTTAAAGATCCCCAAACTATGCTCCAAACCAACTTTTATTCTCATTTTTGTAAATACTAATACCTTCTCAGAATACAATTTCCAAAATATTGTTACAACAATAAAGTGGAGTACTTAGTATTTTATTTGTCAATAATTAAAATAATGGTAATTCTTCTGTAACTTTGTTTTTACCAAAAACTGAACATTTTCTTTCTTTCTTTCTTTTTTTATTTTTGTCGGTCATGGGTCTTGAACTCTGGGCCTGAAAGCTATCCCTGAGCTCTTCAGCTCAAGGCTAGTGCTCTAGCACTTGAACCACAACATCACTTCCGGTTTTCTGGTGGTTAATTAAAGATTGAATCTCACGGATATTCCTGCCTGGTCTGGCTTTAAACTGCAATCCTTAGATCTCAGCCTCCTGAGTAGCTAGGATTACAGGCGTGAGCCATTGGTGCCTGGCTGATTTTTGTAAGAACAGTCAGTTCTTTTTTTTTTTTTTTTTTTTTTTTTTTTGGTCCGGTCAGGGGGCCTAAAGTCTGTGCCTGGGCGCTGTCCCTCAGCTCAAAGCTCAAAACTAGCACTCTACCACTTGAGCCACAGCGCCACTTCTAGCTTTTTTCATTTTGCTTATGTGGTGCTGAGGAATGGAACCCAGGGCCTCATGCATGGAAGGCAAGCACTTTACCACTGAGCCACCTTCCCAGTCCCCCTGGCTGATTTTTATACTTTTTAAATAGAACTTTCTAATATAAACTGAACATTTAAGTAGTATTTTTTAGTGACTTCATATTGAAGCCTAAGAATAAGTTAAGGTCTTTATTCTTCCTTTTTACTTCTATGTATATTCTTTACTCCTTTGATCTGATTTTTTTTTTTGCCAGTCCTGGGGCCTGAACTCTGGGCCTGGACGCTGTCCCTCAGCTCTCCAGCTCAAGGCTAGCACTCTACCACTTAAGCCACAGCACCACATCTGGCTTTTTCTGCTTATGTGGTGCTAAGGAATCAAATCCAGGGCCTCATACATGCAAGACAAGCACTCTACCACTGAGCCACCTTCCCAGCCTCCATCTGAAATTTTTATCTGTAAGAAATTGCCAAAGATGTTGTCCTGCCATGTTGCAGAATAAAGCCCTGAAGTGATTGCTTAAAGTGGAGGAGAGTGCATATGTACAGACCAGCCACCCACAGTTTACACCATTGTGGTTTGAAGTAGGAAAAATGATAGTTTTCTATTTGTCAGCTAATTTGTCAGTCAATGGAGGAAAGCCTTTAAGTTGGAAACATAATGAACTGAAAGCCCTACATTACATAATGACATGATTTTTAATATTTCAGAAGAGTTCTACAGTATATCCAGAGCCACAAGTAAAATTGGAGGATGTGCTCCCCTTGGCCTTTACTCGCCTTTGTGAACCTAAAGAAGCTTCCTACAGTCTCATCAGGAAATACGTGTCTCAGTATTATCCTAAGCTTAGAGTGGACATCAGGTATTAACCATTAAAATACGATGCTTTGTTGTTGTTGTTGTTTTGCCAGTCCCAGGGCTTGAACTCTGGGCCTGGGCTTCTTTTGCTCAAGGTTAGTGCTCCGCCACTTGAGCCATAACACGACTCCTGGCTTTTTTGCGTAGTTTCTTGGAGATAGAGTTTCATAGTTTCCTGCCCAGGCTGGCTTTAAACCATGATCCTCAGGTCTCAGCCTCCTGAGTAGCTAGGATTACAGGCGTGAGGCATCAGTGCCCAGCTAAAATATATTTCCTTTAGGCTCTTCGTAAGAAGTTAGTTACAGGGCTGGGAAGGTGGCTCAGTGGTAGAGCGCTTGCCTTGCATGCTCAAGGCCCTGGGTTCGATTCCTCAGCACCACATAAGCAAAAAGAAAAAAGCCGGAAGTGGAGCTGTGGCTCAAGTGGTAGAGCGCTAGCCTTGAGCTGAAGAGCTGAGGGACAGCGCTCAGGCCCAGAGTTCAGGCCCCACAACCGGACCCAAAAAAAAAAAAAAAAAAAAAAGAAGTTAGTTACATTTTCAGGAAGAATCCGTATTCTTCCTGAATATGTAACTAAAGAATATGTAACTAAACATTGAACAAAGCTAAACATAAAACTCGTTTTCAAAAGTTTTATTTTTTACTTCATAAATGCCTTATTTTTTTTTTTTTTTGAAATCCAAACCAGTATTCTTTTATAAGATCCTTATAGAAGGCTAGCGGCATGGCTCAAATGGTAGAGTGCCAGGCAAGTACAAGGACCTATTTTCAAGCCTGTGATGTGGGGGGTGGCAACTGCAGGACATGAGTGAATCATGGTTAATCCTAGCTAATCAAGAGGCTGAGATCTGTGGATCATGGTTTAAAGCCAGCGTGGGCAGGAAAGTCTCTTAAGACTATCTCCATTTAACCAGTTAGAAGCATGGCTCAAATAGAATAGCATGAATTTGTTGACCACATTCCAGTGCCAAGGGCTCCCTATAACTCTATATCAGCATGGTATTATGTCCTCTTAGATACTCTTCATGAGTTGTTTTTTTGTTTTGTTTTGTTTTTGGTACCAGTACCAGGGCTTGAACTCAGGGCCTTGTGCTCTTGTTTGGTGGCTGGCACCATACTGCCTGAACTATGCCTCAATTCCAGCCTTTTCCCTAGTTATTTAGGGATAAGAAGAGTCCTTTGGATTTTCCTGCCTAGATTGACTTCAAATTGTATTCCTCATATATCAGCCTCTTGAGCAGCTAGGATTATAGGGGTGATCAACCAGCATTCTTTTTTAAAATTTAGTTATAACTGGGAACATAAGATATTTCAGGCTTTAAAAATAACTACATAAATAACATTAAAGTCTTTTTTTTTCCAGTCCAAGACTGGTGGGGTTTATACTCGGTACCTGACACTTTGATTCATTGGCTAGTGTTCTATCAATTGAGCCCTGCCTCCAACCCATACATAAAGTCTTCATCATTTAAGCATCCTTCTTAGATAATTTTGATAATTTTTTGCTAAACATTTGGGTTGATCATCTATATTTTCACAATTGTTCAGTTGTGGATTTCATACCAGCATTAATTTGATTAAATTTGCAATTGACAGTGAGTTTTAAATATATTTATGTAAGATCTTTTATGTGGTTGCCTTTGGAAACTTGTGTTTAATTCATAGTTCATTCTCCAGAAGATTTTTTTTTTTTTTTTTTTTGGGTCCAGTCGTGGGGCCTGAACTCTGGGCCTGGGCACTGTCCCTCAGCTCTTCAGCTCAAGGCTAGCGCTCTACCACTTGAGCCACAGCACCACTTCCGGCTTTTTGCTTATGTGGTGCTGAGGAATTGAACCCAGGGCCTCATGCATGCAAAGCAAGCACTCTACCACTGAGCCACCTTTCCAGCCCCTCTCCAGAAGATTTTTATTGAATATATGTTGTACTAATAGTTCTAGTATTTACTTGAATTTTTTTTTTTTCTGGCCCTATGGCTTGAACTCTGAGCCTAGGCACTGTCCCTAAGCCTCTTTGTGCTTGAAGCTAGTGCTCTACCACTTGAGCCACAGTACCACTTCGGCTTTTTCTGAGTAGTTTATTGGAGATGAGAGTCTCACAGATTTTCCTGCCTGGGCTGGCTTTTGAACCATGATCCTCACATCTCAGCCCCCTGAGTAGGATTACAGGTATGAGCCATCTGTAGCCAGCCAGAATATTCATAAGATCACACTGAGAATGACTTCAAAAAAGGTTAATTAGGTCATATACTTTTTCTACTCAAACCCTTCAGTGACTTCCCAAGTTTTGCTCACAATTAAA
>NW_027205728.1:0-12964 GCF_024711535.1 Dipodomys merriami | reverse complement strand
TTAGGCTGAGGGTGAGGGTTAGAATTAGGGTTAGGGTGAAGGCTAGGGTGAAGGTGAGGGTTAGGGTGAGGGTGAGGTTTAGGGTTAGATATAGGGTTAGCGGGAGGGTTAGGGTTAGGGTCAGTGTTAGGGTTAGGGTAAGGGTGAGGGTTAGGTTGAGGTTAAGGTTTAGGGTTACGGTTAGGGTTACTGTGAGTGTTAGTGTTAGGGTTAGAGTTAGTGTTAAGGTGAGGGTAAGTGTTTAGGTGTGGGTTTGGTTTAGGGTGAGGGTTATTGTTAGGGTGAGGGTTAGGGTTAGGGTTAGGGTTATTGTTAGAGTTAGGGTTACGGTTACGGTTACAGTGAGGGTCAGAGTGAAGTTTAGGGTTACGGTTAGGATAAGGTTCAGGGTTAGGTTCAGGGTTAGAATAAGGGTTAGGCTGAGAGTGAGGTTTAGGTTTAGAGTTAGGGTTAGTGTTAGTTTTAGGGTTAGGGTGAGGGTTAGGGTTAGGCTTAGGCTTAGGCTGAGCATGAGGTTGAGTGTGAGGGTTAGGATGAGGTTTAGGGTTAGGATTAGGGTTAGTGTTAGGGCTAGGATGAGGGTTAGGTTAAGGTTAGGGTTAGGGATAGGGCTCGTTTTAGGATTAAGGTTAGGTTGAGGTTGAATGTGAGGATTAGGGTTAGGTTTAGGATTAGGCTTAGGGTTAGGGTGAGGGTTAAGGTTAGGGTTTGGGTTAGGGTGAGGGTGAGACTGAGGATTAGGGTTTGGTTTAGGGTTAGGTTTAGGGTTAGGTTTAGGTTTAGGGTTAGGGTTACGGTAACGGTTAGGGTTAGGTTTAGGCTTAGGGTTAGGGTTAGAGGTATGGTTAGGGGGACTGTTAGGTTGCGGTTTAGGGTTAGGGTTAGTGTTAGGGTTAGGGTGATTTGTGAGGGTTAGGTTGAGGTTTAGGGATAGGGTTAGGTTTAGGATTAGGGTTAGGGTGAGGGTGAGTTGAGGGTTAGGTTGAGGGTTAGTCTTAGGCTTCGGGTTAGGCTGAGGGTGAGGGTGGGGGTGAGGATTAGGGTTAGGGTGATGGTTTTGTTTAGGGTTAGTGGTATTGTTAGGGTTAGGGTTAGATTTCCGGTGAGGGTGAGGGTGCGGGTTAGGGATAAGGTTAGGGTTATTGTTAGGGTTAGGTTTACGGTTAGCCTGAGGGTTAGCCTGAGGGTGATGTTGAGGGTGAGGTTTATGGTTAGGGTGAGAGTTAGGCTTAGGGTTAGGGTGATGTTTAGGGTTAGTGTGAGGGTTAGTGTTAGGGTTAGGTTGAGTGATAGTTTGAGGGTAAATGTTAGGCTGAGGCTTATGGTAAGGGTGAGGGTTAGGGTTAGGGTTAGAGTTATTGTTAGGGTTAAGTTTAAGGTTATGGTTAAATGAGGGTGAGGATGAGGGTTAGGTTTAGTGTTAGGATGAGGTTTAGGTTTAGGGTTAGGGTTAGAGTTAGGGTTAGGGTGAGAGTGAGGTTTAGGGTTTGAGTTAGGGTTAGTGTTAGCGTTAGGGTTTGGGTGAGGGTTAGTGTTAGGACTAGGCTTAGGCTTAGGCTTAGGCCCAGCTTGAGGGTGAGGCTTAGGGTTAGGGTGAGGGGGAGGTTTAGTTTAGGCTTAGTGTTAGGATTAGGGTGAGGTTAAGGGTTAGGGTGAGGGTTAAGTTTAGGTTAGGGTGAGGGTTAAGATGAGGGTTCGGGTTTCAGTGAGAGTGAGGGTTAAGGTTAGGGCGAGGGTTAGGGTTAGGGTTATGGTTAGGGTGAGGGTGATGGTTAGGATTAGGGTTAGGGTTATTGTAAATGTTATGGTTAGGGTTACAATTCCAGTGAGGGTGAGGCTGAGAGTGAAGTTTAGGGTTAGTGTAAGGGTTAGTTTTTGGGTTAGGATTAGTTAGGGTTAGGGTTAGACTTACGATTTGGGTGAGGGTGAGTGTGAGGGTGAGGGTTAGGGTTAGGGTTAGGGTGAGGGATAGGGTAAGGGTTAGGGTTAGGGTTAGATTGGGGATTAGTGTTAGGGTTAATGTGAGGTTTAGGGTGAGAATGAGGGTTAGGGTTAGAGTTAGGATTAGGTTGAGGGCTAGCATGAGGGTGAGTGTTAGGGTTAGGGTTAAGTTTATGGTGAGGTTTAGGGTGAGGGTTAGGTTTAGGTTTAGGGGGAGGCTTAGGTTTAGTGTGAGGGTTTCGGTTAGGGCAAGAGTGAGGGTGAGGGTAAGGGTTATGGTGAGGGTTAGGGTAATGGTGAGGGTTAGGGTTAGGATTAGGGATAGGTTTAGGGATAGGCTGAGTTTGAGGGTGAGGGTGAGGGTCAGGTTTAGGGTTAGGGTTATGGTTAGGGTGAGGTCTTGGGTGAGGGTGAGGGTTAGGGTGAAGGTGAGGGTGAGGGTGAGGGTCTTGGTTAGGTAATGGTTAGGGTTAGGGTGAGGATTAGTTGAGGGTTATGGTAAGGGTGAGCTTGAGGTTTAGGGTGTGGTTGAGCGTTAGGATTATGGTGAAGGTTCGGGTGATGGTGAGGGTTAGGGTGAGGTAGAAGGTTAGGGTTAGGGCTAGGTGAGGGTTAGTGTTAGGGTTAGGATTTGGGTGAGGGTTAGGATTAGGTTTACGGTTAGGGTGAGGTTTAGGGTGAGGGTGAGGGTTAAGGTTAGGGTTAGGTTTGTGGTGTGGATAAGTGATAGCATAAGGGTTACGGTGAATGTTAGACTTAGCATTAGGGTGAGGGTGAGGCTTAGGGTGAGTTTTAGGGTTAGGGTGAGGGTTAGGGTTAGGCTTAGCGTGAGGGTGACGGTTAGGGTTAGAGTTACGGTGAGGATTCGATTAAGTGTGAGGTTTAGGGTGAGGATGATGTTAAGTGATAGGATGAGGGTTAGGGTGAGGGTGAGGGTTAGTGTTAAGGTTTGGGTTAGGGTGAGGGTTAAGGTTAGGGTTATGCTTAGGGTTAGGGTGAGGGTTAGGCTGAGGATTAGGGTTATGAATAGGGTGAGGGTTAGGGTGAGGGTGAGGGTTAGGTTTCGGGTGAGGGTTAGGGTTGTTATTAGGGTTAGGGTCAGATTTAGAGTGACAGTGAGGTTTTGGGTGAGGGTTAGCTTGAGCGTTAGTGGTAGGGTTAAGTTGAGGGTTACGGTAAGGGGTAGGGTTACGGTTAGGGTGAGGGTTAGGTTTATTGTGAGAGTTAGGGTTGGGGTTAGGGTTAGGATTAGTGTGAGGGTAAGAATTAGGGTCATGGCTAGGGTGAGGGTGAGGTTCAGGGTTAGGAATAGTGATAGGATTAGTGTAAAGCTGAGGGTGAGGGTGAGGTTTTGGTTAGGGTTAGGGTGAGGGCTTGGGTGAGGGTTAGGGTGAGAGTGATGGTAAGGGTAAACGTGAGGGTTAGGCTGAGGGTGAGGGTTAAGATAAGGGTGAGGGGTAGGGTTAGGGTGAAGGTTAGGTTAAGGGTTCGGGTTACTGTTAGGGTGAGGGTTAGGATGAGGTATAGGGTTAGGATTAGGGTTACAGTGAGGGCTAGGGTGAGGGTTAAGGTTAGGTTTAGCTTTAGGGTGAGGTTTAGGGTTAGAGTTAGGGTTAGGGTGAGGGTTAGGATGAGGTTTAGGGTTAGGGTTAATTTTAGGTTTAGGGTTAGGGTGAGGGTAAGGGTTAGGTTTATGGTTAGGATTAGGTTTAGGGTGAGGGTGAGTGTGTGGGTTAGGGTTAGGTTTAGGGTTAGGCTTAGGGTTAGGCTCAGGGTTAGGGTGAGGGTGTAGGTTAGGGTGAGGGTTTGATTTAGGGTTATGGTGAGGGTTAGAGTGAGGGTTAGGTTTAGGATTGGGGTTAGGATGAGGGCTAGGGTGAGGTTGAGGTTTAGGGTTAGGGTGTGGTTTAGGGTTAGGTTTAGGGTTAGGGTCAGGGTGAGTTTGAGGTTTAGGGTTAGAGATAGGTTTAGGGTGAGGGTTAGGGTTAGGGTTAGTGTTAGGGTTAATGGTAGGGTGAGCGTTAGGGTGAGGGTTAGGGTTAGGGATAGTGTTAGGTTTAGGATTAGGTTTAGGGTTAGGCTGAGTGTGAGGGTTAGGGTTTGGATAAGATTTAGGCTTAGGTTTAGGCTGAGGTAGAGTGTAAGTGTGAGGGTTAGGGTTAGCGTGCGGGTTAGGGTTAGGGTTAGGTTTAGAGTTAGCCTTAAGTTGATTTTTTGTGTTAGGGTTATGGTTAGGGCGAGGGTTAGTTTTAGGGTTACGTTGTGGCTTAGGGTTAGGCTTAGGATTAGGCTTATGAATAGGCTGAGGGTGAGGGTGGGGGTGAGGATTAGGTTTAGGTTTAGGGTTAGGGTTAGGGTTATTGGTAGTTTTATGGTTAGGGTAAATTTTGTGGTGAGGTTGAGGTTGAGGGTGAGGGTTAGGTTTAGGGTGAGGTTTAGGGTGAGGTTTAGGGTTAGGTTTAATTTTATGTTCAGGGTGAGTGTGAGAGTTAGGATTAGGGTTAGGGTTAGTCTTAGGGTTAGGGTGAGGATTAATGTTAGGGTTTGGTTTAGGTTGAGGTTGAGGCTGAGGATTAGGGTGAGTTTTAGGGTTAGGTTTAGGTTTAGGTTTAGGGTTAGGGTTAGGCTGAGGGTGAGGGTGGGGGTGAGGATTAGGGTTAGGGTTAGGGTTAAAATATTGTTATTGTTAGTGTTATGGTTTGGGTTTAGTTTGCGGTGAGGGCGAGCCTGAGGTTGAGGGTTATGGTTAGGGTTAGGCTTAGTCTTGGGGTTAGGCTGAGGGTGAGTATGGTGGTGAGGAATAGGTTTTGGGTGATGGATAGTGTTAGGGTTAGGTTGAGGGTGAGGCTTAGCATTAGGATTAGGTTTAGGGTGAGAGCTAGGGTGAGGGTGAGGGTTAGGGTTAGGCTTAGGCTTAGGCTTAGGTTTAGGCTTAGGGTGAGGGTGAGGGTGAGGGTTTCGGTTAGTGTGATGGATAGGGTTAGGTTTAGGGTGAGTGTTAGGATCTGGGTTAGGGTTAGGGTGAGGGTTAGCATGAGGGTGACGGTAAGAATAAAGTTGAGCATTAGGCTGAGGGTGAGTGTTCCCCTAAGGGTGAGGGTTAGGATTAGGTTGAGGTTAGGGTAAGGGTTAGGATGAGGGTTAGGGTGAGGGTGAGAGTTAGATTGAGGATCAGGGTTGGGGTTTGTGAGGTTTAGGGTGAGGATGAGGGTTTGGGTTAGGGTGAGGGTTAGGGTTAGAATTAGGGTTAGGGTGAGGGCTAGGGTGAGGCTGAGTGTTAGGGTTAGGGTTAAGGTGAGGTTTAGGTTTCGGGTGAGAGTTAGGGTTACTGTGAGTGTTAGTGTTAGAGTTAGGATTAGTGTTAGGGTGAGTGTAAGTGTTAGGGTGAGGGTTAGGGTTAGGGTGAGTTCTATGGTTAGGGTGAGGGTTAGGGTTAGGTTTAGGTGATTGTTAAGTTTCGAGTTAGGGTTACGTTGAGGGTGAGGGTGAGGGTTAGGGTGAGGGTGAGGTTTAGGTTTAGGTTTAGGGTTAGAGTTAGGGTGAGGGTGAGGGTGAGGTTTATGGTTACAGTTAGGATTCAAGTGAGGGTGAGGATGAGGGTTAGGGTGAGGCTTAATTTTAGGTTTAAGGTTAGGGTGAGGTTTAGGGTTAGGGTTATGGTTAGGATTAGGGTTAGGGTGAGGGTTAGGGTTAGGGTTAGGATGAGGGTTAAGAAGAGGGTTAGTTTTAGGATTATGGTTATGGTGAGGGCTAGGGTGAGGGTGAGGTTTAGGGTTAGGTTTAGGGTGAGGTTTAGGGTTAGGGTTAAGTTGAGGGTCAGTGTGAGTTTGATGTTTAGTGTTAGAGATAGGGTTAGGTTGAGGGTTAGGGTGATTGTTAGTGTTAGGGTTAGCGTTAGGGTTAGGGTGAGGGTTAGGGTGAGGTTGTGTGTTAGGGTTGGGGTTAGGATTAGGATTAGGGTCAGGGAGAGGGTGAGTGAGAGGGTTAGAGTTAGGGTTAGGCTTAGGGTTAGGCTCAGGGTGAGGGTGAGGGTGAGTGTTAGTGTTAGGGTGAGTGTTAGGGTTAGGGTGAGGCTTATGGTTAGGGATAGGGTGAGAGTTAGGGTTCGAGTTTAGGGTTAGGATGAGGGTTAGGTTGAGGGTGTTAGTAATGTTAAAGTGAGGGTTAGGCTGAGGGTGAGGGCTACGGTAAGGGGGAGGGTTTGGGTTAGGGTGAGGGATAGGGTAAGGGTTAGGGTTAGGTTTAGGGTGAGGGTGGGGGTTAGATTGAGGATTAGTGTTAGGTTTAGTGTGAGGTTTAGGGTTTCGCTGAGGAGTAGGATTAGTGTGAGCGTTAGTGTTAGGTTGAGGGTAAATGTTAGGGCGAGGTTTAGGTTTAGGGTGAGGTTTATGGTTAGGGTGAGGCTTAGGATTAGGGTTAGGGTTATTGTTAGGGTTAGGGTTACAGTTTCGGTGAGGGTGATCGTGAGGGTGAGGGTGAGGTTTAATGCTAGGGTTAGGGTGAGATTTTGGGTTAGGGTTAGTGTTAGAGTTAGGGTTAGGGTGAAGGTCAGGTTTAGGGTTAGTGTTAGTGTTAGGGTGATGGTTAAGGTGAGTGTTAGGGTGAGGGTTAGGGTCTGGGTTAGGGTTAGGGTGAGGGTTAGGTTGATGGTAAGGGTTAGGGCTGGGGTTTGTTTTAGGATTAAGGTTAGTGTGAGGGTGAGTGTGACGGTTAGGGATAGGGTTAGGGTTAGGCTTAGGGTTAGGCTGAGGGTGAGTGTGAAGGTGAGGACTAGGGTTAGGGTGCCAGTTAGAGTTAGGGTTAGGGTTAGAATTAGCCTTAAGGTGAGGTTTATGGTTAGGGTTAGGTTTAGGATTCTGGTGAGGGTGAGGGTTAGAGTTAGCTTGAGTGTTAGGGTGAGGGGTAGGGTTAGGGTTAGGGTGAGGTTTAGGGTTAATGTGAGTTTTAGGGTTATGGTTAGGGTTAGGGTTAGGTTGAGGGTTAGGTTGAGGGTTAGGTTGAGGGTTAGGGTTTGTGTTAGGGTTAGGGTGAGGGGTAGGTTTAGGGGGAGGTTTAGGTCAGGCTTAGTGTTAGGATTAGGGTGAGGTAAAGGGTTACGGTGAGGGTTAAGGTTAGGTTAGGGTGAGGGTTAAGATGAGGGTTAGGGCGAGTGTTAGGGTTAGGATTATGGTTAGGGTGAGGGTGATGGTTAGGATTAGGGTTAGGGTTATTGTAAATATTATGGTTAGGGTTATATTTCCAGTGAGGGTGAGGCTGAGAGTGAAGGTTAAGGTTAGGGTAAGGGTTAGTTTTAGGGTTAGGATTAGTGGTAATGTTAGGGTTAGGGTTAGACTTACTATTTGGGTGAGGGTGAGGGTGAGGTTGAGGGTGAGGGTAAGGGTTAGGGTTAGGGTGAGGTTTAGGGTTAGGGTTATGGTTAGGGTGAGGGTGAGGGTTAGGGTGAAGGTGAGGGTGAGGGTAAGGGTCTTGGTTAGGTAATAGTTAGGGTTAAGGTGAGGATTAGTTGAGGGTTAGGGTAAGGGTGAGCTTGAGGTTTAGGGTGTGTCTGAGCGTTAGGGTTAGGGTGAGGGTTCGGGTGATGGTGATGGTTAGGGTGAGGTAGAAGGTTAGGGTTAGGGTTAGGTGAGGTTAGTGTTAGGGTTAGGGTTAGGGTGAGGGTTAGGATTAGGTTTAGGATTAGGGTGAGGTAAAGGGTGAGGGTGAGGGGTAAGGTTAGCGTTAGGATTGTGGTATGGATAAGTGATAGCATGAGGGTTAGGGTGAGTGTTAGACTTAGCATTAGGGTTAGGGTGAGGGTTAGGGTGAGGATTAGGGTGAGTTTTAGGGTTAGGGTGAGAGTTAGGGTTAGGCTTAGCGTTAGGGTGATGGTGAGGGTGACGGTTAGGGTTAGAGTTACGGTGAGGATTCGGTTAAGTGTGAGATTTAGGGTGAGGATGAGGTTAAGGGTTAGGATGAGGGTTAGGGTGAGGGTGAGGGTAAGGGTTAAGGTTTGGGTTAGGGTGAGGGTTAGGGTGAGGGTTAGGGTTAGGGTTATGCTTAGGGTTAGGGTGAGGGTTAGGCTGTGTGTTAGGGTTATGATTAGGGTGAGGGTTAGGGTGAGGGTGAGGGTTAGGGTTGTTATTAGTGTTAGGGTCAGATTTAGGGTTACGGTGAGCTTTTGGGTGAGGATTAGGGTGAGGGTTAGAGTTATGGTTAAGACGAGGGTTAGGGTAAGGGGTAGAGTTACGGTTAGAGTGAGGGTTAGGTTTATTGTGAGAGTTTGGGTTAGGGTTAGAGTTAGGATTAGTGTGAGGGTAAGAATTAGGTGACTGTTAGGGTGAGGGTGAGGTTTAGCATTAGGAATAGTGATAGGATTAATGTAAAGCTGCGGGTGAGGGTGAGGTTTAGGGTTAGGGTTAGGGTGAGGGCTTGGGTGAGGGTTAGGATGAGTGTTAGAGGTAGGATTAGTGTTTGGGTGAGGGCTAGGGTGAAGGTGAGGTTTAGGGTTATGTTTAGGGTGAGGTTTAGTTTTAGGGTTAGGGTTAGGGTTAAGGTGAGGCTGAGGTTTAGGTTTAGAGATTGGGTTAGGGTGAGGGTTAGGCTTAGGGTTAATGTTGGGTTTAGGTTTAGGGTGAGGGTTAGGGTTAGGGTGAGGGTTAGGGTTAGGGCTGGGAGTAGGATTAGTGTTATGGTGAAGGTGAGTGTGAGTGTGAGGGTTCGGGTTAGGGTTAGGTTTAGGCTTAGGTTTAGGCTGAGGTTGAGGGTGAGGGTTAAGATGAGGGTGAGGGTGAGGTTTAGGATTAGAGTTAGGGTTAGTATGAGGGTTAGTGTTAGGATTGGTGTTAGGGTTAGGTTTAGGGTGAAGGTTAGGGTGAGCATTATGTTTAGGGATCGGGTTAGATTTAGGATTAAGTTTAGCGTGAGTGTGAGTGTGAGGATTAGTGTTAGGGTAGGTTTAGGGTTAGGCTGAGGGTGAGGGTGATGGTTAGGGTTAGGGTGAGGGTTAGGGTTAGGGTTAGGGTGAGGGTTAGGTTTAGGATTAAGGTTACGGTGAGGGCTATGGTGAGGGTTAAGGTTAGGGTTAGGTTTAAGGTGAGGATTAGGGTTCGGGTTAGGTTTAGGACTAATGTTTGGGTGTGGGCTAGGGTGAGGGTGAGGGTTAGGGTTAGGGTTAGTCTTAGTCTTAGGGTTAGGCTGAGGGTGAGGGTGGGGGTGAGGAATAGGGTTTGGGTGATTGTTAGGGTTAGGGTTAGGGTGAGTGTTAGGATGAGGGTTAGGGTTAGGATTAGGTTTTGCATGAGGGCTAGGGTGAGGGTGAGGGTTAGGCTTAGGCTTAGGCTTAGGCTTAGGGTTAGGCTGAGGATGAGGGTGTGGGGGTGAGGAATAGGTTTTGGGTGATGGTTACGGTTAGGGTTAGGGTGAGAGTTAGGATGAGGGTTAGGGTTAGGATAAGTTTTAGTGTGAGGGCTAGGGTGAGGGTGAGGGTGAGGGTGAGTGATAGGGTTAGGCTGATGGATAGTGTTAGGTTTAGGGCAAGTGTTAGGATGAGTGTTAGGGTTAGGGTGAGGGTTAGGGTGAGCATGACGGTAACAGTAAAGGTGAGGTTTAGGCGGAGGGTGAGTGTTCCCCTAAGGGTGAGTGCTAGGATTAGGGTGAGGGTTAGCATCAGGTTTAGGGTGAGGGTTAGGGTGAGGGTGAGAGTTAGATTGAGGATTAGGGTTAGGGTTAGTGTGAGGTTTAGGCTGAGGATGAAGTTGAGAGTTAGGGTGAGGGTTATGGTTACAATTAGGATTAGAGTGAGTGCTAGGGTGAGGGTGAGGGTTAGGGTTAGGGTTAGGGTGAGTGTGAGGTTTCGGGTTAGGGTGAGAGTTAGGGTTACTGTGAGGGTTAGTGTTTGAGTTAGGGTTAGGGTAAGGGTTGGGGTAAGTGTTAGGTTGAGAGTTAGTGTTAGGGTGAGTGTTATGTTTAGTGTGAGGGTTAGGGTTATGTTTAGGGTTATTGTTAGGTTTAGGGTTAGTGTTACAGTGAGGGTGAGGGTGAGGGTTAGGGTTAGGGTGAGGTTTAGGGTTAGGGTTAGGGTTTTAGGGTTAGGGTGAGGGTGAATTTTAGGGTTAGAGTTAGGGTTAGGGTGAGGGTTAGGATGAGGATTAGGGTTATGATTAGGGTTAGGGTGAGGGCTAGGGTGGCGGTTAGGGTTAGGGTTTGTGTTAGGGTGAGTTTTAGGGTTAGGGTTAGGGTTAGGGTGAGCTTTTGAACGAGGGTTAGGGTTTCAGTGAGGGTGAGGGTTAGGGTTAGTTTGAGTGTTAGGGTTAGGATTAGGATTAGGGTGAGAGTGAGTGTTAGCATTAGGGTTAGGCTTAGGGTTAGGGTTAGGTTTAGGGTTAGGATTAGTGTTATTGTTTGGGTTAGGGTTAGAGTTACGTTGAGGGTGAGAGTGAGTTTGAGGGTGAGGGTTAAGTTGAGGTTTAGGGTTTCAGTGTGGGTGAGGGTTAAAGTTAGGGTGAGGGTTAGGGTTAGGATTAAGGTTAGGGTGAAGGTGATGGTTAGGATTAGGGTTAGGGTTATTGTAAATGTTATGTTTAGGGTTACATTTGCAGTGAGGGTGAAGGTTAGGGTTAGGGGAAGGGTTAGTTTTAGGTTTAGGATTAGTGTTAATATTAGGGTTAGGGTTAGATTTACGGTTTGGGAGAGGGTGAGGGTGAGGGTGAGGGTTAGGGTTAGGGTTAGGGTGAGATTTAGAGTTAGGGTTAGGATTAGGGATAGGGTGAGGGAGAGGTTTAGGACTAGAGTTAGGTTGAGGGTGAGGGTAAGGGTGAGTGTTAGGTTTAGGCTGAGGGTAGGGTTGAGGTTTAGGGTTAGGGTTAGGTTTAGGGTTAGGATTAGGGTTAGGGTGAGGGTGACGGTGGGGGTCAGGATTAGGGTTACAGTGATGGTTAGTGTTAGCGTTAGGTTGAGGGTTAGAATGAGGGTTAGGGTTTGCATTAAGGTTAGGGTGAGGGCTCGGGTGAGAGTGATGTTAGTTCGAGGTTTAGGGTTAGGGTTAGTATTAGGGTTAAGGGTAGGTTGATGGTTATGTTGAGGTTTTGGGTAGGGTTAGGGTTAGGGTTAGGCTTAGGCTTAGGGTTAGGCTGAGGGTGAGGGCGGGGGTGAGGATTAGGGTTACGGTGATTGTTAGGGTTAGGGTTAAGTTGAGGGTTAGAATGAGGGTTAGGGTTAGGATTAAGGTTAGGGTGAGGGCTCTGGTGAGGGTGAGGATTAGGGTAAGGCTTAGGCTTAGGGTTAGGCTGAGCTTGAGGTTGAGGTTGAGGGTTTCGGTTAGGGTGATGGTTAGGTTTACGGTTAGGGTGAGGGTTTGTATGAGGTTTAGGGTTAGGGTTTGGGTTAGGGTGATTATGGTGGTAAGGGTAAAGGAGAGGTTTTGGCTGAGGGTGAGTGTTAAGATAAGGGTGAGGGTTAGGGTTAGGTTTAGGGTTAGGGTAAGGGTTAGTGTTAGGGTTGCGGTGAGGGTTAGATTGAGGATTCAGTTTAGGGTTAGTGTGAGGTTTAGGGTGAGGATGAGGGTTAGGGTTAGGGTGAGGGTGAGGGATAGAATTAGGGTTAGGGCGAGGGCTAGGGTAAGGATGAGGTTTAGGTTTTGGGTTAGGTTGAGAGCTAGGGTGAGTGTTAGGGTGAGGTTTAATGTTAGGGATAAGGTTAGGTTTAGGATTAGGTTTAGGGTTACTGTTAGGATTAGGCTTAGGGTTAGGGTTAGGATTAGGCTTAGGGTTAGGCTGAGGACTCAGGGTAGGTTTTGGGTTAGGGTTATGGTGAGGGTTGGGGTTAGGGATAGGGTTAGGCTTAGGGTTAGGCTGACGGTGAGGGTGGGGGTGAGGATTAGGGTTAAGGTTAGGGTTTGGTTTAGGTTATTGTTAATGTTATGGTTAGGGTTAATTCTGCAGTAAGGGTTATGGTTAGGGTTAGTGTTTGGGTTAATGTTATTGTTAGGGTTAGGGTTAGGGTTAGAGTTACGGTGAGGTTGAGGGTGAGGGTGAGGTCAGGGTTAGGGTGAGGTTTAGAGTGAGGTTTAGGGTTAGGGTTAGGGTGAGGGTGAGGTTTAGGGTTTGATATAGGGTTAGGGGGAGGGTTAGGGGGGTTAGGATTAGGGTTAATGTTAGGCTTAGGGTGAGGGTGAGGGTTAGGTTGAGGTTAAGGGTTAGGGATAATGTAAGGGTTAGTGTTAGGGTTAGGGTTAGTGTTAGGGTTAGTGTAAGTGTTAGGTTGAGCGTTTGGGTTAGGGTGAGTGTTATGGTTAGGGTGAGGGTTAGGGTTATTGTTAGGTTTAAGGTTGGCGTTATGGTTACAGTGAGGGTGAGAGTGAGGGTTAGGGTTAGTGTTAGGATGAGGTTTAGTGTTATGTTATTGTTAGAATTAGGGTTAGGGTGAGACTGAGGTTTATGTTTACAGTTAGGCTTAGTGTTAGTTTTCGGTTTAGGGTGAGGGTTAGGGTAAGGCTTAGGCTTTGGCTTAGGCTTAGGCTGAGCATAAGTTTGAGGGTGAGGATTAGGATGAGGTTTAGGGTTAGGATTAGGGATAGCGTTAGGGCTAGGGTGAGGGTTAAATTGAGGGTTAGGGTTAGGGATCGATTCAGGTTTAGGATTAAGTTTAGGGTGAGGTTTAGTGTAATGGTTAGGTTTAGGGTTAGGATTAGGCTTAGGGTTAGGGTGAGGGTTAAGTTTAGGTTTTGTGTTATGGTGAGGGTGAGGCTGAGGATTAGGGTTTGGTTTAGGGTTAGATTTAGGGTTAGGTTTAGGGTTATGCTAAGAGTTACCGCAATGGTTAGGGTTAGGGTTAGGGTTAGGCTAAGGGTGATGTTGGGGGTGAGGGTGAGGATTAGGGTTAGTGTTAGGATGAGGGTTAGGATGAGGGTTAGGGTTAGGATTAGGGTGATGGTGAGATTTAGGGTTAGAGTGAGGTTATGGTTAGGGTTAGGGTTAGGGTGAGAGTTAGTTTTAGGATTAGAGTTAGGTCTCGGGTGAGGCTGAAGGTGAGGGTTAGGGTTAGGGTT